>NC_069500.1:13335586-13350586 GCF_027579735.1 Bombina bombina
AAATTCTTCTAATTGTTTATTTAATTCCTGAACTTTGATTTCCAAACAGTCATATTCTTCCTTATCATGTTTTATGAGTATTTTCATCAATTTTCCTGAGCATTCTGTTAATGCTTCTTCCCATTCAATATTGTGTGATGGGTTACGGAACTCGAATGCTGGGAATAATTGTATTCTCAATCCTCTTGGGATTAACTTTAATTCTATATATTTCTCGAAGAAATGATGATTCCACCATAACTTATCTTGTTTAAACATTAATTTGTGTACTTCCCTGAGGGTTGAGTTCATTTTATCTTGTATATTTGAGGCATTAGTGGGTGGATTTTTGAATACATCATTAAGGTCTGTTTCTCTTTTTCTTTGTCTAGATTGTCTGTCTTGCTCCCATTTTGAAGACATGATGGTAAGTTAGATTAAATAGTGTGTGTGCTCTATTGGTAAGAGGCCTGAGAATCAGGTATTGGAATTATCGAGATTTGAAAGGAAACCAATGGCACTACTAGCGTATATGACCTTATTCCTACACTTATTTAATAATTTGTCAGGATGTGGGTGCTGTGTATAAAACCGTATTTAGCAAAGAAAGAGAAAGTATACACTTATAGCACTCCTAGGTCTGTAAATGAATTAAATCTAACTGGATGATACAAATTATTCCCTAAGGAATAAGTGGAAGGGGAGAAAACAGATTACAATTAAAATATAACTTTTATTGGGTTTACGTTAAAAGTAGGAATATACTTAAAATCACTCTTAAGCACCGATTTTCCTGATGTCAGCAAATTAGTATAAGTCAAGGTTATTGCTCCTAGTACTTAGGTGTTGATTGTGGGCTGGAATAGGTGCTGCTATATACTTGTATCAGGAGACCTGATATACCAATTTATTGAAGTCCAAAGTTACTAATTCTTATGTGAGAATTAAGTATATGATATATTCTTTATATCTCAATAGTGATATATCTTAGCGTAGCCTGATTTAGATTAAATACTGGATATATAATTTTTAATATTTCTGCTTGTTGCCAAAGTGGAATTATATATACCCAATTGATTATTTGGATACTGAATAGAATCTCTTGACTCCGCTTTAGAGTATTAGCAGTTGCCTACCTCCGGATTGAAGAGTAGGTTGTTCCCTCCATTATAACAAAAGCTAACCTTCATATATGTTTTTAAATTGTATCTGAATAATTGAGCTACAATTTTATCTTTATTGAGACAATGTATATTGTTGTAGTACTTAATAGACTTATGTGTATTGGTTTCTCTGCGATTGTGAATAACATTCGTTGCTGTTTGGTGTGCTTAAACAATAATTTCAAAGATTATATTCTTTAATCTTTGCACTTAAACTGTATGTGCTTCCGACTTGTGAATCATACACAGTTTGTATTTTATGAATGAACTTCGGTAAGATTTATCTGCTCACAGTTTCTTTAGTATTAGTTTAAATAGCTCTCTGTGATGCGGTAGTAGATAACCTTATATGTCGCAACTTTGGAGCTTATCTGATTCTATCATCACAGAATAATTAGATACCCATCTGGATAACTCATAATATACTAGTGATTAAATAATGTAAACGTTTAGTTGCGAAACATGTTAGGGACGATAGGGCAATGGTGAGGAGTCCTAGGAGCTCCTGTGTTTTTAGACAGCCTTAAGCTACCGCAAATTACTGTAGTCAGCCACGGTTTCACTTGAAAATGAACGCTCAGATCTAATCAGGTGTTGAATATATGGTGCTGGTACTGAATATTATTGCAAGTACTATCTCTCCTATATGAGCTAACTTAAATTTGCAAAATATATAAAGACTTAATAATAGAACTTTGTTTGGCGTTACTGCCTAATAATTTAACTCATTTCGAGCTGTATTTGGTATACATCCACATCCATGATACCGCTTGTTGTAAGATAACTGTGTTTTACATAACTAAGGTGCACAAAATATATTTAGAGTACTATCATATTAGCTTTGGACTAGATGAGTATGTGCAGCTTGATCACGTATGCATAATTTTTGCCGTTAATACAGCTTATACAACAAAACAGTGCACAAACCTATTTCCGGGGCAATCCTGTCTGTATGCAAAGTGAAATGTACACAGATTAAGTATAATTTACTGCAAGTGTGAAATTGATATGAACATTAGGTTATAACTTTGGAGACTCACAAAATAAGCGGAATGCTTGTACATCTATCTGTTTAAACTTTGTTGTCACTGAGAACAGATACGTTCCATCATACTAAGAAACTACATTATTTAATCACTAGTATATTATGAGTTATCCAGATGGGTATCTAATTATTCTGTGATGATAGAATCAGATAAGCTCCAAAGTTGCGACATATAAGGTTATCTACTACCGCATCACAGAGAGCTATTTAAACTAATACTAAAGAAACTGTGAGCAGATAAATCTTACCGAAGTTCATTCATAAAATACAAACTGTGTATGATTCACAAGTCGGAAGCACATACAGTTTAAGTGCAAAGATTAAAGAATATAATCTTTGAAATTATTGTTTAAGCACACCAAACAGCAACGAATGTTATTCACAATCGCAGAGAAACCAATACACATAAGTCTATTAAGTACTACAACAATATACATTGTCTCAATAAAGATAAAATTGTAGCTCAATTATTCAGATACAATTTAAAAACATATATGAAGGTTAGCTTTTGTTATAATGGAGGGAACAACCTACTCTTCAATCCGGAGGTAGGCAACTGCTAATACTCTAAAGCGGAGTCAAGAGATTCTATTCAGTATCCAAATAATCAATTGGGTATATATAATTCCACTTTGGCAACAAGCAGAAATATTAAAAATTATATATCCAGTATTTAATCTAAATCAGGCTACGCTAAGATATATCACTATTGAGATATAAAGAATATATCATATACTTAATTCTCACATAAGAATTAGTAACTTTGGACTTCAATAAATTGGTATATCAGGTCTCCTGATACAAGTATATAGCAGCACCTATTCCAGCCCACAATCAACACCTAAGTACTAGGAGCAATAACCTTGACTTATACTAATTTGCTGACATCAGGAAAATCGGTGCTTAAGAGTGATTTTAAGTATATTCCTACTTTTAACGTAAACCCAATAAAAGTTATATTTTAATTGTAATCTGTTTTCTCCCCTTCCACTTATTCCTTAGGGAATAATTTGTATCATCCAGTTAGATTTAATTCATTTACAGACCTAGGAGTGCTATAAGTGTATACTTTCTCTTTCTTTGCTAAATACGGTTTTATACACAGCACCCACATCCTGACAAATTATTAAATAAGTGTAGGAATAAGGTCATATACGCTAGTAGTGCCATTGGTTTCCTTTCAAATCTCGATAATTCCAATACCTGATTCTCAGGCCTCTTACCAATAGAGCACACACACTATTTAATCTAACTTACCATCATGTCTTCAAAATGGGAGCAAGACAGACAATCTAGACAAAGAAAAAGAGAAACAGACCTTAATGATGTATTCAAAAATCCACCCACTAATGCCTCAAATATACAAGATAAAATGAACTCAACCCTCAGGGAAGTACACAAATTAATGTTTAAACAAGATAAGTTATGGTGGAATCATCATTTCTTCGAGAAATATATAGAATTAAAGTTAATCCCAAGAGGATTGAGAATACAATTATTCCCAGCATTCGAGTTCCGTAACCCATCACACAATATTGAATGGGAAGAAGCATTAACAGAATGCTCAGGAAAATTGATGAAAATACTCATAAAACATGATAAGGAAGAATATGACTGTTTGGAAATCAAAGTTCAGGAATTAAATAAACAATTAGAAGAATTTGAATCTCTATCCAATTTTGAAGAAACATACAAACAATATCAAAAGGAACTGGATAAGTACGAAAATGAAATAAAACAAACAAAACAAGGCAAACTAAGCAGAGATAAAACAGATTATGCAAATCAAAAGGTGTATAAATGGAAAATTAGAACCAATACTAACAAAGGGCGACAATCTAGGGTAAACTTGGTTCAAAGTGATGTCTCAGACACAGAGGGAGAAGAATCTGAAACCCTAGAATCAGATGTGGAACCACAAACACCAAACTTGGAGAGAAATATAAGAATAACAAGAGGAAAAAGGAAAGATTTTTTAGGGGCAGGAGCCTCTTCGAGCGGAGATACACCAGAAGAGGCAGGGGGAAAACCAAAAAGACAAAACAAAAGTCAAACATCAAACAGAACCAACAAGAAAAACTGGAAACCCTATCAAAGGGCTCCCAGCCCCTTCTCGCAAATCAAAATGACTCACTGAGAATTATAAACTTATCACAAAAACTTCTATCGGAAGCACATACCCAAGTTTTATCCAAAGGTATGTCATTCTGCCCTACACCAAAACTTGATAAATTCGAATTAATCAAAGATGTACACCTATTTGTTCGTAAAATAGCACTAAAGAGAATCTACAGTAGAAATAAAACTCAATCAGAACCTACAGAAGCAATCTTAACACAACACTGGACAGAAGATGAGAGAGAAACTTTAGAAATACTAGAAAATCTATTGACAGAGAATACGTCTGGACAAGATCAATCAGCTGATTCCTTGACAGAAAGAAAATGGCGAGACAAGATAATAAATAAGTCATCTTTTATGCCTAAGATAAATCAATGCCCTCAACTGCAGGTGTTCACTGATGTAGTTTGTAATGAAATACTGCAGCTATCAGATAAAGTAATTGAAAAAAACTTGACAACTCAGGAACAAAAGGCATTAAATGACATGAGAAACTGGGATGATGTCATCATCCGAAACTCAGACAAGGGGGGAAATATAGTTTTGTGGCCCATTGATATGTACAAGAAAGAAACAGACAAACAACTCAAGGACACATCGTGCTATAAGAAGTTAAGTTTTAATCCAAATAAAACATTTCTCCTTGAATATATGAATATCATAGAAATGGCTAAATTCGATAATCTACTCACAAACAAAGAATACCAATATCTCAAAGTGAAGGAACCAACAGTAGCAACTTTCTACCTAATCCCTAAAATTCACAAAAATCAACAACAACCCCCTGGACGGCCAATTGTATCTGGCATTAACAGCCTTACGGAAAAAGCGAGCAGATACATTGACTTCAGACTCAGGAATTATCTCCGTCAATTGTCATCTTATGTACAAGACACCACTGATGTCTTGGTTCAGCTACAAAATGTACACCTTTTACCATCTACTTGGTTAGTTACAGCTGATGTTGAATCACTATATACCTGTATAAATCACAATCTTGGTATAGAAGCTGTACAGTGGTTTCTCTCCATGGGATCTGAGGAAGACCCAGCTCATGACAGTTTTATTCTACAATTGTTAAAATTCATTTTAACACACAATTTCTTTACTTTTGATAATGGCTTTTACCTTCAAACCAGAGGCACGGCAATGGGCACCGCCTGTGCCCCCACCTATGCTAATCTCTTTCTAGGCTGGTGGGAGCAAAAACATGTGTTCTCAGATGACAATACTGAGGATTTAAACAAAATACCATTATGGATGAGATACATAGACGATGTGCTCTTCCTATGGGAGGGCACTCGTGCAGAATTGGACCAATTCATGGCCAAATTGAACACCAACACACTAAACATCAAATTGACCTATGAAGCAAGTCAAAAAAGTATAGACTTTCTGGATTTAAAAATTACAAAAACAACAACAGGCACAGTGGAAACAGATGTCCATCGTAAGAAAACTGCTACCAACAGTCTACTTTTTAGTACAAGTGCTCATGCCCCCAACACAGTAAAAGCGCTCCCCACAGGAGAATTCCTCAGGATGAGACGCAATTGCTCCACAGAAGAGAATTACAAAATAAGAGCAAAAGAACTAACGGAGAGACTAATCTCAAGAGGTTACAGCAAAAGAACAATAAAAAAAGCAGAATTTAGAGCTAAAAATACCATGAGACATGAACTGCTGAAAACGAAAACTAAATCAAAACAGGAACAAGTGAGATTTATCTCCACCTACAACCCCAAAAGCTCTCAAGTTCTTAATATTATGCAGAATAATTGGCACATCCTAACCTCTGATCCTGTAATCTCCAAAATCGTAGGAGAAAAAGTACAAACTGGTTTCAGAAGGACTCGTAATCTAAAGGATCTTATTAGCCCCAGCCACTTACAGGGACCAAGAACTGTGGGAGCCTTCAAGAAAGGATCATTTAAATGCGGAACATGCAGCACCTGTAGCTTCATGGTCAACAAACAAGAAATCACTGACCACTTTGGGAAAATCCATAAAATTGAATCCTACATCAATTGCCATACAGAAGGAGTCATATACGTCTTACAATGCAAATGTAACCTGGTATACGTTGGTATGACAACAAGAAAAATAAGACTAAGACTCCAAGAACATCTGAGGAATATAAAAAATGCAACTAAAGATCTGCAAGAAGGGAAAAATTTGACATCTGTAGCCAGACATTTCTTGAAAAGACATAATTCCAAACAGTCGGATCTAAAATGCTTTGGGATCCAGAAAATACATTTGGGCATAAGAGGTGGTAATGTAGAGGACGTCCTGCTCAGAGCAGAGAGCAAATGGATCTTTCTCTTGAACTCAGTCCAACCATATGGATTAAATGAAGTAAATAATTTTACCCCTTTTTTGTAAAATCTGATTGTCTATGGAAGGTAGACAGCGAATCACAGAAACAGTACGTTGTCAACGTTACACGTAATATACACTCACACACTAAGTCACTAGACAAGTGATGGTGCACTCACTTCAACACCACGGAAAGTGATTTTTTATTATGATTTTTTATTATGGTTTTTTCACGCCCCTATACTATTGTATATATTCCCTTTATTTCATATCTCCTCTACAATGATTATAACCACACATGAGATTAAAATCCCCCCTGTTCACAATATAATGTACACAGCAATTCCAGTCAGGTTGATGTCATAACACACATTCTCCCTCCCCCCTTTTTTTGATTCATTCCTGTACTGTATTGATGAATCCTTTTATTTATTATTTGTCATCTTATGTTTGGAATCACGATGCAACACGTTAGTTCACAATATAATCATCCCCATATACTATATATTGGGTTTCACATAGATCACAATCATAGGTATAGTTAGGTTTAGTAACAAAATAATAATACTTCAGGATAAAAAAATATGTATATCATAATGATACTAACTTTTGCACAGAGTAACTGTGGTTAATACAATATCAGCCACCTCTGTCAACATATTTGGAAAATAAAACTTTTCAAAAAGACTAATTGCTTTTTCTATACCATATTCGCATCAGTATTTAATTTCAGGCTTGGGAAGAACTCAAGAATAAGCTCATAATTAGAATTAAGTGAACTGCTCTAACAGTAGTATTCAGATGCGTCTTCACACGTCAATCATTAGTTCATCTCACATCATTGGTCTGAATTACATTACACGCCTATTGGGGGCGTGTTTCTAACGGCCTTAAATAGCCGTGAATATTGCGGCGCGTTCACCTTTGAAAAAGCAACGTTTAGTTGCGAAACATGTTAGGGACGATAGGGCAATGGTGAGGAGTCCTAGGAGCTCCTGTGTTTTTAGACAGCCTTAAGCTACCGCAAATTACTGTAGTCAGCCACGGTTTCACTTGAAAATGAACGCTCAGATCTAATCAGGTGTTGAATATATGGTGCTGGTACTGAATATTATTGCAAGTACTATCTCTCCTATATGAGCTAACTTAAATTTGCAAAATATATAAAGACTTAATAATAGAACTTTGTTTGGCGTTACTGCCTAATAATTTAACTCATTTCGAGCTGTATTTGGTATACATCCACATCCATGATACCGCTTGTTGTAAGATAACTGTGTTTTACATAACTAAGGTGCACAAAATATATTTAGAGTACTATCATATTAGCTTTGGACTAGATGAGTATGTGCAGCTTGATCACGTATGCATAATTTTTGCCGTTAATACAGCTTATACAACAAAACAGTGCACAAACCTATTTCCGGGGCAATCCTGTCTGTATGCAAAGTGAAATGTACACAGATTAAGTATAATTTACTGCAAGTGTGAAATTGATATGAACATTAGGTTATAACTTTGGAGACTCACAAAATAAGCGGAATGCTTGTACATCTATCTGTTTAAACTTTGTTGTCACTGAGAACAGATACGTTCCATCATACTAAGAAACTACATTATTTAATCACTAGTATATTATGAGTTATCCAGATGGGTATCTAATTATTCTGTGATGATAGAATCAGATAAGCTCCAAAGTTGCGACATATAAGGTTATCTACTACCGCATCACAGAGAGCTATTTAAACTAATACTAAAGAAACTGTGAGCAGATAAATCTTACCGAAGTTCATTCATAAAATACAAACTGTGTATGATTCACAAGTCGGAAGCACATACAGTTTAAGTGCAAAGATTAAAGAATATAATCTTTGAAATTATTGTTTAAGCACACCAAACAGCAACGAATGTTATTCACAATCGCAGAGAAACCAATACACATAAGTCTATTAAGTACTACAACAATATACATTGTCTCAATAAAGATAAAATTGTAGCTCAATTATTCAGATACAATTTAAAAACATATATGAAGGTTAGCTTTTGTTATAATGGAGGGAACAACCTACTCTTCAATCCGGAGGTAGGCAACTGCTAATACTCTAAAGCGGAGTCAAGAGATTCTATTCAGTATCCAAATAATCAATTGGGTATATATAATTCCACTTTGGCAACAAGCAGAAATATTAAAAATTATATATCCAGTATTTAATCTAAATCAGGCTACGCTAAGATATATCACTATTGAGATATAAAGAATATATCATATACTTAATTCTCACATAAGAATTAGTAACTTTGGACTTCAATAAATTGGTATATCAGGTCTCCTGATACAAGTATATAGCAGCACCTATTCCAGCCCACAATCAACACCTAAGTACTAGGAGCAATAACCTTGACTTATACTAATTTGCTGACATCAGGAAAATCGGTGCTTAAGAGTGATTTTAAGTATATTCCTACTTTTAACGTAAACCCAATAAAAGTTATATTTTAATTGTAATCTGTTTTCTCCCCTTCCACTTATTCCTTAGGGAATAATTTGTATCATCCAGTTAGATTTAATTCATTTACAGACCTAGGAGTGCTATAAGTGTATACTTTCTCTTTCTTTGCTAAATACGGTTTTATACACAGCACCCACATCCTGACAAATTATTAAATAAGTGTAGGAATAAGGTCATATACGCTAGTAGTGCCATTGGTTTCCTTTCAAATCTCGATAATTCCAATACCTGATTCTCGGGCCTCTTACCAATAGAGCACACACACTATTTAATCTAACTTACCATCATGTCTTCAAAATGGGAGCAAGACAGACAATCTAGACAAAGAAAAAGAGAAACAGACCTTAATGATGTATTCAAAAATCCACCCACTAATGCCTCAAATATACAAGATAAAATGAACTCAACCCTCAGGGAAGTACACAAATTAATGTTTAAACAAGATAAGTTATGGTGGAATCATCATTTCTTCGAGAAATATATAGAATTAAAGTTAATCCCAAGAGGATTGAGAATACAATTATTCCCAGCATTCGAGTTCCGTAACCCATCACACAATATTGAATGGGAAGAAGCATTAACAGAATGCTCAGGAAAATTGATGAAAATACTCATAAAACATGATAAGGAAGAATATGACTGTTTGGAAATCAAAGATCAGGAATTAAATAAACAATTAGAAGAATTTGAATCTCTATCCAATTTTGAAGAAACATACAAACAATATCAAAAGGAACTGGATAAGTACGAAAATGAAATAAAACAAACAAAACAAGGCAAACTAAGCAGAGATAAAACAGATTATGCAAATCAAAAGGTGTATAAATGGAAAATTAGAACCAATACTAACAAAGGGCGACAATCTAGGGTAAACTTGGTTCAAAGTGATGTCTCAGACACAGAGGGAGAAGAATCTGAAACCCTAGAATCAGATGTGGAACCACAAACACCAAACTTGGAGAGAAATATAAGAATAACAAGAGGAAAAAGGAAAGATTTTTTAGGGGCAGGAGCCTCTTCGAGCGGAGATACACCAGAAGAGGCAGGGGGAAAACCAAAAAGACAAAACAAAAGTCAAACATCAAACAGAACCAACAAGAAAAACTGGAAACCCTATCAAAGGGCTCCCAGCCCCTTCTCGCAAATCAAAATGACTCACTGAGAATTATAAACTTATCACAAAAACTTCTATCGGAAGCACATACCCAAGTTTTATCCAAAGGTATGTCATTCTGCCCTACACCAAAACTTGATAAATTCGAATTAATCAAAGATGTACACCTATTTGTTCGTAAAATAGCACTAAAGAGAATCTACAGTAGAAATAAAACTCAATCAGAACCTACAGAAGCAATCTTAACACAACACTGGACAGAAGATGAGAGAGAAACTTTAGAAATACTAGAAAATCTATTGACAGAGAATACGTCTGGACAAGATCAATCAGCTGATTCCTTGACAGAAAGAAAATGGCGAGACAAGATAATAAATAAGTCATCTTTTATGCCTAAGATAAATCAATGCCCTCAACTGCAGGTGTTCACTGATGTAGTTTGTAATGAAATACTGCAGCTATCAGATAAAGTAATTGAAAAAAACTTGACAACTCAGGAACAAAAGGCATTAAATGACATGAGAAACTGGGATGATGTCATCATCCGAAACTCAGACAAGGGGGGAAATATAGTTTTGTGGCCCATTGATATGTACAAGAAAGAAACAGACAAACAACTCAAGGACACATCGTGCTATAAGAAGTTAAGTTTTAATCCAAATAAAACATTTCTCCTTGAATATATGAATATCATAGAAATGGCTAAATTCGATAATCTACTCACAAACAAAGAATACCAATATCTCAAAGTGAAGGAACCAACAGTAGCAACTTTCTACCTAATCCCTAAAATTCACAAAAATCAACAACAACCCCCTGGACGGCCAATTGTATCTGGCATTAACAGCCTTACGGAAAAAGCGAGCAGATACATTGACTTCAGACTCAGGAATTATCTCCGTCAATTGTCATCTTATGTACAAGACACCACTGATGTCTTGGTTCAGCTACAAAATGTACACCTTTTACCATCTACTTGGTTAGTTACAGCTGATGTTGAATCACTATATACCTGTATAAATCACAATCTTGGTATAGAAGCTGTACAGTGGTTTCTCTCCATGGGATCTGAGGAAGACCCAGCTCATGACAGTTTTATTCTACAATTGTTAAAATTCATTTTAACACACAATTTCTTTACTTTTGATAATGGCTTTTACCTTCAAACCAGAGGCACGGCAATGGGCTCCGCCTGTGCCCCCACCTATGCTAATCTCTTTCTAGGCTGGTGGGAGCAAAAACATGTGTTCTCAGATGACAATACTGAGGATTTAAACAAAATACCATTATGGATGAGATACATAGACGATGTGCTCTTCCTATGGGAGGGCACTCGTGCAGAATTGGACCAATTCATGGCCAAATTGAACACCAACACACTAAACATCAAATTGACCTATGAAGCAAGTCAAAAAAGTATAGACTTTCTGGATTTAAAAATTACAAAAACAACAACAGGCACAGTGGAAACAGATGTCCATCGTAAGAAAACTGCTACCAACAGTCTACTTTTTAGTACAAGTGCTCATGCCCCCAACACAGTAAAAGCGCTCCCCACAGGAGAATTCCTCAGGATGAGACGCAATTGCTCCACAGAAGAGAATTACAAAATAAGAGCAAAAGAACTAACGGAGAGACTAATCTCAAGAGGTTACAGCAAAAGAACAATAAAAAAAGCAGAATTTAGAGCTAAAAATACCATGAGACATGAACTGCTGAAAACGAAAACTAAATCAAAACAGGAACAAGTGAGATTTATCTCCACCTACAACCCCAAAAGCTCTCAAGTTCTTAATATTATGCAGAATAATTGGCACATCCTAACCTCTGATCCTGTAATCTCCAAAATCGTAGGAGAAAAAGTACAAACTGGTTTCAGAAGGACTCGTAATCTAAAGGATCTTATTAGCCCCAGCCACTTACAGGGACCAAGAACTGTGGGAGCCTTCAAGAAAGGATCATTTAAATGCGGAACATGCAGCACCTGTAGCTTCATGGTCAACAAACAAGAAATCACTGACCACTTTGGGAAAATCCATAAAATTGAATCCTACATCAATTGCCATACAGAAGGAGTCATATACGTCTTACAATGCAAATGTAACCTGGTATACGTTGGTATGACAACAAGAAAAATAAGACTAAGACTCCAAGAACATCTGAGGAATATAAAAAATGCAACTAAAGATCTGCAAGAAGGGAAAAATTTGACATCTGTAGCCAGACATTTCTTGAAAAGACATAATTCCAAACAGTCGGATCTAAAATGCTTTGGGATCCAGAAAATACATTTGGGCATAAGAGGTGGTAATGTAGAGGACGTCCTGCTCAGAGCAGAGAGCAAATGGATCTTTCTCTTGAACTCAGTCCAACCATATGGATTAAATGAAGTAAATAATTTTACCCCTTTTTTGTAAAATCTGATTGTCTATGGAAGGTAGACAGCGAATCACAGAAACAGTACGTTGTCAACGTTACACGTAATATACACTCACACACTAAGTCACTAGACAAGTGATGGTGCACTCACTTCAACACCACGGAAAGTGATTTTTTATTATGATTTTTTATTATGGTTTTTTCACGCCCCTATACTATTGTATATATTCCCTTTATTTCATATCTCCTCTACAATGATTATAACCACACATGAGATTAAAATCCCCCCTGTTCACAATATAATGTACACAGCAATTCCAGTCAGGTTGATGTCATAACACACATTCTCCCTCCCCCCTTTTTTTGATTCATTCCTGTACTGTATTGATGAATCCTTTTATTTATTATTTGTCATCTTATGTTTGGAATCACGATGCAACACGTTAGTTCACAATATAATCATCCCCATATACTATATATTGGGTTTCACATAGATCACAATCATAGGTATAGTTAGGTTTAGTAACAAAATAATAATACTTCAGGATAAAAAAATATGTATATCATAATGATACTAACTTTTGCACAGAGTAACTGTGGTTAATACAATATCAGCCACCTCTGTCAACATATTTGGAAAATAAAACTTTTCAAAAAGACTAATTGCTTTTTCTATACCATATTCGCATCAGTATTTAATTTCAGGCTTGGGAAGAACTCAAGAATAAGCTCATAATTAGAATTAAGTGAACTGCTCTAACAGTAGTATTCAGATGCGTCTTCACACGTCAATCATTAGTTCATCTCACATCATTGGTCTGAATTACATTACACGCCTATTGGGGGCGTGTTTCTAACGGCCTTAAATAGCCGCGAATATTGCGGCGCGTTCACCTTTGAAAAAGCAACGTTTAGTTGCGAAACATGTTATGGGACGATAGGGCAATGGTGAGGAGTCCTAGGAGCTCCTGTGTTTTTAGACAGCCTTAAGCTACCGCAAATTACTGTAGTCAGCCACGGTTTCACTTGAAAATGAACGCTCAGATCTAATCAGGTGTTGAATATATGGTGCTGGTACTGAATATTATTGCAAGTACTATCTCTCCTATATGAGCTAACTTAAATTTGCAAAATATATAAAGACTTAATAATAGAACTTTGTTTGGCGTTACTGCCTAATAATTTAACTCATTTCGAGCTGTATTTGGTATACATCCACATCCATGATACCGCTTGTTGTAAGATAACTGTGTTTTACATAACTAAGGTGCACAAAATATATTTAGAGTACTATCATATTAGCTTTGGACTAGATGAGTATGTGCAGCTTGATCACGTATGCATAATTTTTGCCGTTAATACAGCTTATACAACAAAACAGTGCACAAACCTATTTCCGGGGCAATCCTGTCTGTATGCAAAGTGAAATGTACACAGATTAAGTATAATTTACTGCAAGTGTGAAATTGATATGAACATTAGGTTATAACTTTGGAGACTCACAAAATAAGCGGAATGCTTGTACATCTATCTGTTTAAACTTTGTTGTCACTGAGAACAGATACGTTCCATCATACTAAGAAACTACATTATTTAATCACTAGTATATTATGAGTTATCCAGATGGGTATCTAATTATTCTGTGATGATAGAATCAGATAAGCTCCAAAGTTGCGACATATAAGGTTATCTACTACCGCATCACAGAGAGCTATTTAAACTAATACTAAAGAAACTGTGAGCAGATAAATCTTACCGAAGTTCATTCATAAAATACAAACTGTGTATGATTCACAAGTCGGAAGCACATACAGTTTAAGTGCAAAGATTAAAGAATATAATCTTTGAAATTATTGTTTAAGCACACCAAACAGCAACGAATGTTATTCACAATCGCAGAGAAACCAATACACATAAGTCTATTAAGTACTACAACAATATACATTGTCTCAATAAAGATAAAATTGTAGCTCAATTATTCAGATACAATTTAAAAACATATATGAAGGTTAGCTTTTGTTATAATGGAGGGAACAACCTACTCTTCAATCCGGAGGTAGGCAACTGCTAATACTCTAAAGCGGAGTCAAGAGATTCTATTCAGTATCCAAATAATCAATTGGGTATATATAATTCCACTTTGGCAACAAGCAGAAATATTAAAAATTATATATCCAGTATTTAATCTAAATCAGGCTACGCTAAGATATATCACTATTGAGATATAAAGAATATATCATATACTTAATTCTCACATAAGAATTAGTAACTTTGGACTTCAATAAATTGGTATATCAGGTCTCCTGATACAAGTATATAGCAGCACCTATTCCAGCCCACAATCAACACCTAAGTACTAGGAGCAATAAC
>NC_069500.1:13355586-13370586 GCF_027579735.1 Bombina bombina
GGCAGACTTTCTGCCAGTACTTAAGATGGCAGGGACAATTGTGGGGTGGGGGAGGGAAGGGAGCTGTTTGGGAGGGATCAGGGGGTCTGATGTGTCAGATGGGAGGCTGATCACTACACTAAAGCTAAAATTAACCCTGCAAGCTCCCTACAAACTACCTAATTAACCCCTTCACTGCTAGCCATAATACACGTGTGATGCGCAGCAGCATTTAGCGGCCTTCTAATTACCAGAAAGCAACGCCAAAGTCATATATGTCTGCTATTTCTGAACAAAGGGGATCCCAGAGAAGCTTTTACAACCATTTGTGCCATAATTGCACAAGCTGTATGTAAATAATTTCAATGAGAAACTTAAAATTGCGAAAAAATTTAAGTTTTTTTAAAATTTGATCGCATTTGGCGTTGAAATGGTGGCATGAAATATACCAAAATGGGCCTAGATCAATACTTTGGGTTGTCTACTACACTACACTTAAGCTAAAATTAACTCTACAAGCTCCCTACATGCTCCCTAATTAACCCCTTCACTGCTGGGCATAAAACACGTGTGGTGCGCAGTGGCATTTAGCAGCCTTCTAATTACCAAAAAGCAACGCCAAAGCCATATAAGTCTGCTATTTCTGAACAAAGGGGATCCCAGAGAAGCATTTACAACCATTTATGCCATAATTGCATACATTGTTTGTAAATAATTTCTATGAGAAACCTAAAGTTTGTGAAAAAGTGAACAATTTTTTTTTATTTGATCGCATTTGGCGGTGAAATGGTGGCATGAAATATACCAAAATGGGCCTAGATCAATACTTTGGGTTGTCTACTACTATGCTACACTTAAGCTAAAATTAACTCTAAAAGCTGCCTACATGCTCCCTAATTAACCCCTTCACTGCTGGGCATAAAATATGTGTGGTGAGCAGTGGCATTTAGCAGCCTTCTAATTACCAAAAAGCAACGCCAAAGCCATATAAGTCTGCTATAATGGCATGTCTGGCACACAGTGTTGGGGCAAGGGTCCATCTGACCACTGATACCTGGTCTGCAAAGCATGGTCAGGGCAGGTATATCACCTACACTGCGCACTGTGAAGCGGGCGTAACCCTTACATGTAACCCTTACACTACCTGATCGATACAACATCATACCTGATGTTTTAAAGCACGTTATTCCAAACAATTTAGGAATGTTAGGTGATTTATGCCCTTTATGGATTAAAACCAGACTCTGCATCAACTATGTAATTTTCCATGGGAGTTTTGCCATGGATCCCCCTCCGGCATGCCACAGTCCAGGTGTTAGTGCCCTTGAAACAACTTTTCCATCACTATTGGGGCCAGAAAGAGTCCTTGTGGGTTTTAAAATTCGCCTGCCTATTGAAGTCTATGGCGGTTCGCCCGGTTCACCGGTTCGCGAACTTTTGTGGAAGTTCGAGTTCTCCGTTCGCGAACCCAAATTTTTAGGTTCGCGACATCACTACTATCTAATACTAAACTACCAATAGCCCTTAAAAGGACCTTTTGTAGGGAATTGTCCTAAGTTAAACAGCTCTTTTACCACTAAAAATTACTAAGTCCCCCCAAAATAAAAAAAACTAACACTAAAAAAACTAAAAGATGTAAGGAACACACAGCGCCCACCGATTCAAGGTAGTATATATATTTTTTTTTATATCAGTGCAATTAAGCATACATTGCATTTACAAGATAAAAGTTGTCAACAGGCATGTCACCCAGGTAACGAGAACCTCCGTAGCCGGCCAGACTGGATGCTTATTCTGTGTGGAGTGTAAGTTTTCAGTGATCTTAGTTATGAGTCCCGTGCAATCTCCTGCCGTATTCCTTGGAGTTGCAACACTGTTAAGAATCTTTTAGTCTCTCAATCAAGCGCCGTTACACCTCAGGATAAGTTCCATATAAGTCTGGATACAGTTACACTTGCAAGAAACTGCTAATGAATTCACCCTATGCGTTTTGTTTGCACAACCAGCAAACTTCTTCAGGGGTATTTTTTGTTGTTGTTTAGTATCTACAAATGCCCCTTTAGGGGCAATAGGTAGTTTAGGTTTTTATAGTGTTAGTTTTCTTATTTTGGGGGGTTTGGTGGGTGAGGGGGTTTTACTGTTAGGGGGGACTTGGTTTATTTTTAATGTAAAAGAGCTGATTTCTTTAGGGCAATGACTTACAAAAAAGCCATTTTAAGGGCTATTGGTACTTTATTGTTAGATTAGGGGGTGTTTTTATTTTGGGGGGGATTTTTATTTTCATAGGGATTAGGTTTATTTTTTTTATTTTGGATAATGTGGTTTATTATTTTGTGTAATGTAAGACTTTTTTTATTTTATGTCATTTTAGATTCGTTTAAACTTAGTTTTCTTTATGTTTAAAGTTATGTTAGGTTTTTTATTTTAATTGTAATTTAGAATTATTTTAATTTATGTAATGGTGTTAATTTAGGGGGTGTTAGGTTAGGTGGCTTAGTGATTAGTTATTTGCGCTGTGGGGTTTGGCAGTTTAGGGGTTATTATATTTATTATGTTAATTGCGATGTAGATTAATGGCAGTCTAGGGGTTAGTAGATTTATTAGGTTAATTAGCGATATGGGTTAATGGTGGTTTAGGGGTTAATAGATGTATTAGGTAGTTTGCGATGTTAGGGTTGGTGGATTTAGGGGTTACCAATTTTATTAGGGAGTTGGTTGTTTGTTTTTTTTAATGCTTATTGCAGGTGGGTTTTTTTTTTAAATACTTATTGTGGGCGGTTAGTTTTTTTTGTTATCTAAAGAAACAAATAATAAAATACTGTAAGGATACACATAGAAATACCCTGATATATATTTATAAGTATTAATCTTATCCGCCTCTCCACTCAGTCTCACACCACACCTAGGGTAATTAGATAGAATAAGAACCCATAGTTAGCTCATTGACTGAGGGTGACCTATGGTGGGGTCATTAAAAGAGTTATAAGATATGAAATGTATCTATGTGTAGATGCAGTACACTATATTCTTCCTGCAATGGTTAATAGTTTAGTAGTAATTATAAGCTACGCTGAATTGGAAATGCGATACTAAATTCAGAATGACATATGACAGGCAAGATATATCTAGATACTTTTAGAATAGAGATGTATAAGTTGCAGTACTGTTCAATCATAGGTTAACCGGTATTTGCATAAAGTAGAATGTTGCAGTTTTGTAACTGATTAAATTACCTTGAGACACTCTGAGTAAATTCGATAATCCTTGGATACTTGATCCTAAATAGAGTTTACCGTAGCTGGAGTAGTGTAGTAGTTGGAATGTTCCTCCAGTTTCTGTTAAATATGAAATGAGCAGGTTGTACACAGGAGCGAATTCGTAATGTCTGCAGCTCAGTGAAATGCCGGGCGGGTGTGACGTCACACGCCGAGTATCAGTGTGAAAGAGCTGGCGTGGCTAATCTGTATATGAAAAGCAAAATAACAGTTTGTTATGTTAAGCACAAAAGAATCAGTTACAATGTGTCAGATGTGTTGATCTTCCTGCATCCTTAGTTTTATGCATTTAGTTTCCAAGGCAAATCTTAGTTCTCTGTGAAATCCAGATACTGATTCAGGAGATATCCTTAGAATCTCAAATTACCAAGCAGGGTTGAGAGGGTGAATGATCCTTAAGTAGGATAGAATAGTCACATGATCAGGAATTTAAAGGAGAAGTACAGGAGTATGATAAACACATAGTTCCTGACAGTATACCCCCCTCAAAACCGACCCCCAAAATATCAAGGTCGGGGCCTGTCCGGATGACGACGGTGAAATAAGGAGACGAGTCTTGGAGCAGATAAATTGGTAGATGGCTCCCAAGAATTTTCCTCAGGACCATAATCCTTCCAGCGGACCAAATATTGAAGAATCCCATTTTGAAATCTTGAATCAAGAACTTCTGCTATCTCATAACGAAGATCTTCAATCACAGGGATAGGAGCGAGAGTTGTACTAGTACTAGGTCTAGTTGGAACATATGGTTTGAGAAGAGATACATGGAAAACCGAGTGGATTCGATATGAAGATGGTAATTCCAGAGATACTGCATTAGGATTAATAATCTTAGTTATCTTGAATGGACCAAGGAACAATCTTGCTAATTTTTTGCTAGGAATTTGTAATCTAAGATGTCGAGAAGAGAGCCAAACTAAATCTCCGACCTTGTATTCAGGAGGTTTAGATCTTCTTAGGTCATAGTACCTTTTTTGACTTGATTGTGCATTCTTGAGCGTTTCTTGAATTATTGGAAAAGCTTGAGCAATGGTGTTTAAAGTATCATTAACCAGTGGTGAATTAGAATCATCTCTCTGCAATAAGTGATATGAAGGATGAAATCCATAATTAATGAAGAATGGTGTCAACTTTGTTGATGTATTGATGGTATTATTGTATGAAAACTCTGCAGTTGGTAATAAATTATACCAATTGTCCGGTTGGTATGTGCAGTAACAACGTAGGTACTGTTCCAAAGTTTGATTAGTTCTTTCAGTCTGTCCATTTGACTGAGGATGGTAAGCTGTGGACATGTGCCTATCAATATGAAGAATTTTACACAGTTGAGTCCAGAACCTAGAGGTGAACTGGGAACCTCTGTCAGTAACGATAGAATCAGGTAATCCATGTAGACGTACAATATGTTTTAGAAAGAGTTGAGCAGTTTCGAATGCGGTGGGTAGTCCATGACAGGGCACAAAATGTGCCATTTTTGAGAAATGATCGACAACGACAAATATAGTATTATGATTTGAGGAAGGAGGTAACTCAACAATAAAGTCCATGGAAATATACCTCCAAGGTCTATCTGCTATGGGTAAAGAGAGCAAATAACCATAGGGATGATTACGTGAAGGTTTGCAAGTAGTACATATAGTACAAGATTTAACGTATTGTTTGACTGAATGTGACAATTTTGGCCACCAAAAATCCCTTTGTATAAGGTGTATTGTCTTACGAACTCCTGGATGTCCTGACATAGGTGCATCATGGGCGTTGTGAAGAATTTGATCCCTGAGAGTGGTTGGTACATATAATTTATGTCTAAAATATAACAGCCCATTAGAACGTTTAGTTAGGTTAAGAGAATTCAAAGTGGAATCTTCAGATTGATGCTTCCTAAATAAAGGAGTACTAGCTATAGTGAGACCAATGATATTTTGTGATGGTACAATGGTGTTCGAAATGGTTTCAGTTGGAGGTTTAAGAAGAGCTCTTGAAAGAGCTTCTGCTTTAATATTTTTTTGAGCTAGTCGATATGTGATAATAAAATCAAACCGTGTAAAGAATAAACTCCATCTTAACTGTCGAGCAGATAGCGTCTTGTTTGTTCTCAGATACTGTAAATTTCTGTGGTCGGTATAAATTATTATCGGATGTCTAGCACCTTCCAAGAGATGCCTCCAGAATTCTAGGGCTGCCTTTATAGCTAAGAGCTCTTTCTCACCGACCGAATAGTTTAATTCTGCTGAGTTCATAGTTCTAGAGTAAAAAGCTTAAGGCCTAGATTTGGAGTTTGGCGGTAGAAGGGCTGTTAACGCTCCGCTGGCTTTTTTCTGGCCGCACCATAAAATTAACTCTGGTATCGAGAGTTCAAACAAATGCTGCGTTAGGCTCCAAAAAAGGAGCGTAGAGCATTTTTACCGCAAATGCAACTCTCGATACCAGAGTTGCTTACGGACGCGGCCAGCCTCAAAAACGTGCTCGTGCACGATTCTCCCATAGGAAACAATGGGGCTGTTTGAGCTGAAAAAAAAACCTAACACCTGCAAAAAAGCAGCGTTCAGCTCCTAAAGCAGCCCCATTGTTTCCTATGGGGAAACACTTCCTACGTCTGCACCTAACACTCTAACATGAACCCCGAGTCTAAACACCCCTAACCTTACACGTATTAACCCCTAATCTGCCGCCCCCGCTATCGCTGACCCCTGCATTATATTATTAACCCCTAATCTGCCGCTCCGTAAACCGCCGCAACTTACATTATAGCTATGTACCCCTAATCTGCTGCCCCTAACACCGCCGACCCCTATATTATATTTATTAACCCCTAACCTGCCCCCCACAACGTCGCCGCCAGCTACTTACAATAATTAACCCCTAATCTGCCGAGCGGACATGAGCGCTACTATAATAAAGTAATTAACCCCTAATCCGCCTCACTAACCCTATCATAAATAGTATTAACCCCTAATCTGCCCTCCCTAACATCGCAGACACCTAACTTCAATTATTAACCCCTAATCTGCCGACCGGACCTCACCGCTATTCTAATAAATGTATTAACCCCTAAAGCTAAGTCTAACCCTAACACTAACAACCCCCTAAGTTAAATATAATTTAAATCTAACGAAATTAATTAACTCTTATTAAATAACTTATTCCTATTTAAAGCTAAATACTTACCTGTAAAATAAATCCTAATATAGCTACAATATAAATTATAATTATATTATAGCTATTTTAGGATTAATATTTATTTTACAGGCAACTTTGTAATTATTTTAACCAGGTACAATAGCTATTAAATAGTTAAGAACTATTTAATAGTTACCTAGTTAAAATAATAACAAATTTACCTGTAAAATAAATCCTAACCTAAGTTATAATTAAACCTAACATTACCCTATCAATAAATTAATTAAATAAAATACCTACAATTACCTACAATTAACCTAACACTACACTATCAATAAATAAATTAAATACAATTGCTACAAATAACTACAATTACATAAACTAGCTAAAGTACAAAAAATAAAAAAGAACTAAGTTACAAAAAATAAAAAATATTTACAAACATAAGAAAAATATTACAACAATTTTAAACTAATTACACCTACTCTAAGCCCCCTAATAAAATAACAAAGACCCCCAAAATAACAAAATGCCCTACCCTATTCTAAATTAATAAATTTAAAAGCTCTTTTACCTTACCAGCCCTGAACAGGGCCCTTTGCGGGGCATGCCCCAAGAAAATCAGCTCTTTTGCCTGTAAAAAAAAACATACAATACCCCCCCCCCAACATTACAACCCACCACCCACATACCCCTAATCTAACCCAAACCCCCCTTAAATAAACCTAACACTAAGCCCCTGAAGATCTTCCTACCTTGTCTTCACCATCCAGGTATCACCGATCCGTCCTGGCTCCAAAATCTTCATCCAACCCAAGCGGGGGTTGGCGATCCATCATCCGGTGGCTGAAGAGGTCCAGAAGAGGCTCCAAAGTCTTCCTCCTATCCGGCAAGAAGAGGACATCCGGACCGGCAAACATCTTCTCCAAGCGGCATCTTCGATCTTCTTGCATCCGGTGCGGAGCGGGTCCATGTTGAAGCAGCCGACGCGGATCCATCCTCTTCTTCCGTTGTCTCCCGACGAATGACGGTTCCTTTAAGGGACGTCATCCAAGATGGCGTCCCTTGAATTCCGAATGGCTGATAGGATTCTATCAGCCAATCGGAATTAAGGTAGGAATATTCTGATTGGCTGATGGAATCAGCCAATCAGAATCAAGTTCAATCCGATTGGCTGATCCAATCAGCCAATCAGATTGAGCTCGCATTCTATTGGCTGTTCCGATCAGCCAATAGAATGCGAGCTCAATCTGATTGGCTGATTGGATCAGGCAATAGGATTGAACTTGATTCTGATTGGCTGATTCCATAAGCCAATCAGAATTTTCCTACCTTAATTCCGATTGGCTGATAGAATCCTATCAGCCAATCGGAATTCAAGGGACGCCATCTTGGATGACGTCCCTTAAAGGAACCGTCATTCGTCGGGAGACAACGGAAGAAGAGGATGGATCCGCGTCGGCTGCATCAACATGGACCCGCTCCGCACCGGATGCAAGAAGATCGAAGATGCCGCTTGGAGAAGATGTTTGCCGGTCCGGATGTCCTCTTCTTGCTGGATAGGAGGAAGACTTTGGAGCCTCTTCTGGACCTCTTCAGCCACCGGATGATGGATCGCCAACCCCCGCTTGGGTTGGATGAAGATTTTGGAGCCAGGACGGATCGGTGATACCTGGATGGTGAAGACAAGGTAGGAAGATCTTCAGGGGCTTAGTGTTAGGTTTATTTAAGTTGGGTTTGGGTTAGATTAGGGGTATGTGGGTGGTGGGTTGTAATGTTGGGGGGGGGTATTGTATGTTTTTTTTTACAGGCAAAAGAGCTGATTTTCTTGGGGCATGCCCCGCAAAGGGCCCTGTTCAGGGCTGGTAAGGTAAAAGAGCTTTTAAATTTATTAATTTAGAATAGGGTAGGGCATTTTGTTATTTTGGGGGTCTTTGTTATTTTATTAGGGGGCTTAGAGTAGGTGTAATTAGTTTAAAATTGTTGTAATATTTTTCTTATGTTTGTAAATATTTTTTTATTTTTTGTAACTTAGTTCTTTTTTATTTTTTGTACTTTAGCTAGTTTATGTAATTGTAGTTATTTGTAGCAATTGTATTTAATTTATTTATTGATAGTGTAGTGTTAGGTTAATTGTAGGTAATTGTAGGTATTTTATTTAATTAATTTATTGATATGGTAGTGTTAGGTTTAATTATAACTTAGGTTAGGATTTATTTTACAGGTAAATTTGTTATTATTTTAACTAGGTAACTATTAAATAGTTCTTAACTATTTAATAGCTATTGTACCTGGTTAAAATAATTACAAAGTTGCCTGTAAAATAAATATTAATCCTAAAATAGCTATAATATAATTATAATTTATATTGTAGCTATATTAGGATTTATTTTACAGGTAAGTATTTAGCTTTAAATAGGAATAAGTTATTTAATAAGAGTTAATTTATTTCGTTAGATGTAAATTATATTTAAGTTAGGGGGGTGTTAGTGTTAGTGTTAGACTTAGCTTTAGGGGTTAATACATTTATTAGAATAGCGGTGAGGTCCGGTCGGCAGATTAGGGGTTAATAATTGAAGTTAGGTGTCGGCGATGTTAGGGAGGGCAGATTAGGGGTTAATACTATTTATTATAGGGTTAGTGAGGCGGGTTAGGGGTTAATAACTTTATTATAGTAGCGGTGCGGTCCGCTCGGCAGATTAGGGGTTAATAAGTGTAGGCAGGTGTCGGCGACGTTGAGGGGGGCAGATTAGGGGTTAATAAATATAATATAGGGGTCGGCGGTGTTAGGGGCAGCAGATTAGGGGTACATAAGGATAACGTAGGTGGCGGCGCTTTGCGGTCGGCAGATTAGGGGTTAATTATTGTAAGTAGCTGGCGGCGACGTTGTGGGGGGCAGATTAGGGGTTAATAAATGTAATATAGGGGTCGGCGGGGTTAGGGGCAGCAGATTAGGGGTACATAAGTATAACGTAGGTGGCGGTCGGCAGATTAGGGGTTAAACAATTTTAATCAAGTGGCGGCGATGTGGGGGGACCTCGGTTTAGGGGTACATAGGTAGTTTATGGGTGTTAGTGTACTTTAGAGTACAGTAGTTAAGAGCTTTATGAACCGGCGTTAGCCCAGAAAGCTCTTAACTCCTGCTTTTTTCCTGCGGCTGGAGTTTTGTCGTTAGAGCTCTAACGCTCACTTCAGAAACGACTCTAAATACCAGCGTTAGAAAGATCCCATTGAAAAGATAGGATACGCAATTGACATAAGGGGATCTGCGGTATGGAAAAGTCGCGGCTGGAAAGTGAGCGTTAGACCCTTTAATCACTGACTCCAAATACCGGCGGTAGCCTAAAACCAGCGTTAGGAGCCTCTAACGCTGGTTTTCACGGCTAACGCCAAACTCTAAATCTAGCCGATAGCATGTAAAGGCTGATCGGGTGAAGACTTTTGAGAGAGTACAGCACCTAATGCGTAATTTGAAGCATCCACCTCTAAGAAAAATTGTTTCTGAGGGTCTGGAAATTGCAGAATAGGTGCTGTTATAAAACTTTGTTTGAGTAGGTTAAAGGCATTATCAGCTTCTGGGTTCCAAGTAAACTTCAAAGCTTTTCTAGTGAGATAGGTAAGCGGTTTAATGATGTTGGAAAAATTTTGTATAAATTTCCTGTAAAAATTTGCGAATCCTACGAATCTCTGGATGTCTTTTTTAGAAGTAGGTGTAGGCCAATTTGTAACGGCATCAACTTTGTTAGATTCCATTTGAATACCAGAAGGAGAAATTTTGTATCCAAGAAAAGAGATGGTGTCAGTATGGAAAATGAATTTTTCAGCCTTGGCATATAAATGATTTTTTCTGAGTCTTAAAAGTATGGTTCTAACGTGGTTGATATGATTTTCAAGAGTATCGGAATAAATTAAAATGTCATCTAAATAAATGACCATGCAGATATCTAGAAGATCCTTGAATAGAAAATTAATAAAATACTGAAAAGTTGCAGGAGCATTGCATAACCCGAATGGCATTACGGTATATTCATATAGTCCATATCGGGTACGGAATGCCGTTAGCCATTCATCGCCTTTCCTGATTCTTATCAAATTATAGGCACCCCTTAAATCAAGCTTTGTATAAATAGTTGCTCCCTGAAGGCGTTCAATCAATTCTGGAATAAGGGGAAGAGGATACCTGTTTTTTATGGTGCATTTATTGAGTTGTCTGTAGTCAATAATTGGTCTGAGACTGTTATCCTTATTCTTTACAAAGAATATTCCCGCACCTGCAGGTGAAGTAGATGGACGAATGAAACCCTTTTTAAGGTTCTCTTCTAGATATTCTTTGAGATGAACAAGTTCAGGCTGAGACAAAGGGTATATGTGCCCAAAAGGTATCTTAGAATTTGGTAATAGATCAATAGGGCAATCAAAAGCTCTGTGTGGTGGGAGAACCTCGGCCTGTTTCTTATCAAAAACATCCATTAAATCTGAATAAATGGAAGGTATTGAATGTAAGGAAGTATCGGTATTTAATTGTAAAATAGTGTGAATTTCTTTACAATGTGAAATACAGTATGGAGAATCAAAATCTATAGAACCTTTTTCCCAATGAATATTAGGTTGATGTTTCTTTAACCATTCTAAACCCAGGATCATAGGGAACAGTGGTGAATGTATAATTTCAAAACTACAAGTTTCAGTATGACCTGAAGGAAAAGTAAGAGTAATTGGTGTAGTATGATGGGTAATGGGACCAGAATTTATAGAAGAACCAGCCACAACACGGATAGCAAGTGGAACGTGTTTCTTTATTACAGGAATGTTATTAGTGACAACAAACGTGGAATTAATGAAATTGTTAGTAGCCCCTGAATCAATCACGACCTGGGTTTGTATTCGGTTGTGTGGCCACTGTAAGAAAACAGAAAGGGTAAAATGTGAAGATGGTTGTATAGATGTCATCGTTGTATAAACAGAATAAATGTTCTTACCCTTTTTAGATTTATTGAGACTGGGGCATTCTTTCACCGCATGGTCCTTTGCGGCACAATAAAGACACAAATTGTTAAGCTTGCGACGAAGCTTCTCTTCTACTTTTAAAGGCCCTCTAATGAAAGCAATGTCCATAGGCTCCTCCTGAGCTCTTACAGGAAAATGTGATGCAGGTGTAGGAGGTTTTTTGTAAGTAATATCAGTGACCCCTTTTTCATACTTCCTTTCCCTAAGACGGCGATCAATTGTAATAGATAAAGTCATTAAGCTTTCAAGATTATCAGGAGTTTCTGTTCGGGCAAGCTCGTCCTTCAAGGAATCAGAAAGACCAATACGGAATTGATTTCTAAGTGCTGGGGTATTCCACAATGTATCTGGTGCCCATCTTTTAAATTCCGTAATATAATCCTCCACAGGACGGCGACCTTGTTTCAAAACTCTTAAGGCAGCTTCTGCAGTATTTTGTTTATCATGATCCTCATACATTAGAGACATAGTATCAAAGAAAGAGTCCAAAGAATTAAGTATGGGATCATTATTTTCGTAGTAGGCATTAGCCCAATTTTTTGCTTCACCCCTTAAGTAAGAAATTACTGTGAGTACTTTAATTTTCTCTGTAGGGTATGTGCGGGGTTTTAGCGAAAAGAAGAGTGTGCATGAATTTTTGAAATCCCTAAATTGTGACCTATCCCCAGTAAATTTTTCAGGAGGACATACCTGGGGTTCAGGAGTAGATAAATCAAGTAAAGAAGCTTTTGGAATGGCTTGTTCACGTATATATTTCCTTAACTCCTGGTTTTCAGTCTGAAGATCCCTAAGTCCTTGAAGCATTAAATCCATATTTTGGGACAAAGCCCCCACACGATTAGTAAGCTCATTAACATCCATCCTATATAATGGAAAATATATATATGTAGGGTAATTATTTTTCAGGCTTGGTAATATGTAAGGATACACATAGAAATACCCTGATATATATTTATAAGTATTAATCTTATCCGCCTCTCCACTCAGTCTCACACCACACCTAGGGTAATTAGATAGAATAAGAACCCATAGTTAGCTCAGTGACTGAGGGTGACCTATGGTGGGGTCATTAAAAGAGTTATAAGATATGAAATGTATCTATGTGTAGATGCAGTACACTATATTCTTCCTGCAATGGTTAATAGTTTAGTAGTAATTATAAGCTACGCTGAATTGGAAATGCGATACTAAATTCAGAATGACAAATGACAGGCAAGATATATCTAGATACTTTTAGAATAGAGATTTATAAGTTGCAGTACTGTTCAATCATAGGTTAACCGGTATTGGCATAAAGTAAAATGTTGCAGTTTTGTAACTGATTAAATTACCTTGAGACACTCTGAGTAAATTCGATAATCCTTGGATACTTGATCCTAAATAGAGTTTACCGTAGCTGGAGTAGTGTAGTAGTTGGAATGTTCCTCCAGTTTCTGTTAAATATGAAATGAGCAGGTTGTACACAGGAGCGAATTTGTAATGTCTGCAGCTCAGTGAAATGCCGGGCGGGTGTGACGTCACACGCCGAGTATTAGTGTGAAAGAGCTGGCGTGGCTAATCTGTATATGAAAAGCAAAATAACAGTTTGTTATGTTAAGCACAAAAGAATCAGTTACAATGTGTCAGATGTGTTGATCTTCCTGCATCCTTAGTTTTATGCATTTAGTTTCCAAGGCAAATCTTAGTTCTCTGTGAAATCCAGATACTGATTCAGGAGATATCCTTAGAATCTCAAATTACCAAGCAGGGTTGAGAGGGTGAATGATCCTTAAGTAGGATAGAATAGTCACATGATCAGGAACTTAAAGGAGAAGTACAGGAGTATGATAAACACATAGTTCCTGACAAATACCTGGACTTAGTCTAAGCCTCTTAGCCTCTCAAACATAATACTGTGATCTCTCTACACGGTTAAAAATGAATAATGACAGAGAGAGTAATTATGATAAGATAAAGGCATTTTTATGCCTAAACGCGTAGCGGTTTGACTTGTTGACACTATTCACATTGAAGGAGTACAAGCACCTACAATTCGAAGCTTACGGAGGCTATACTACTACAAAAAAGAGAAACCGTGAAAACGATCCTATGATAGGCAATATTAAGGTCAGATGACCAGGCTGTGAGACCGAGGCAGTGAAGATGCTGTAAGTATCCTGCCGCACACGGAGAACGCCATTGGCGAGGAGTGAACATGGCTAGGTAAGTCTGCCACACAGCTGAAAAATAACCATTAGCCTGAACAGGGATCCGATGCTACTCACCTTCAAATACCTGACCGGTCAGGATTTAATATTTTCTACACTATATCACGAGTCTAATAATTCTCAAAAAGGACTCTCATATGGCATATAATTACCCCATAGTCAACAATCACTAACACAAGGTGGAAATTTGTTTTCTTTTCTACACACATATTTCACTGAATTGTGAATAAGGGAGATATTCATTGATTTATTAATATCTGCTTATACAGAGATATCAGAAAGAAACACTGTATAATAGAGACACTTTTTTTTCTCTGAATCACCAACTATTTAATACATTGGGTAGCAAATATACATAGAGATATACGGAGCTCTGGAAACGTTATTTTTTAATTTTTTCAAATCGACTTATTTTTTAAAATATTGATCAATTCACTTAGCGGCATGTCAAATGTATCTATTGCACGCTAAATACTGTGGTTATTATATGTGCTGATACTGTTGTTATTATATGTGCTGATACTGTTGTTATTATATGTGCTGATACTGTTGCTTTTTATGTGCTGATACTGTTGTTATTATATGTGCTGATACTGTTGCTTTTTATGTGCTGATACTGTTGTTATTATATGTGCTGATACTGTTGCTTTTTATGTGCTGATACTGTTGTTATTATATGTGCTGATACTGTTGCTTTTTATGTGCTGATACTGTTGTATCATATCTTACCCTGAGATATTGTACTTTTTTTTAACCTTTTTATGTTATAAACGACTTAACATTACATTAAATAAGCATTATACAATTTTGTATAGGGTTAATAAACCTTTTTTTAAGCTATTGCACTGATTCTGATTTCTCAATAGGTAATATAGGAGATATTTGCTTTTCTATTTTATATTATATATCCTCAGCTTTCCTTAGCACAACTCAATTACTCTATCTGTCCATATTTTTTTTTGTAATGCTCCGTTTGCCTTTGTTGCATCCAGGTGGATTCCGAAAAAGGCAGGGGTGCACACATACACAAACAGGCACACACACACACACACACACAAACACACAGATACACTGCCATATGCACACATACACACACACAGATACACTGCCATATGCACACATACACAAACAGGCACACACACACACAGAGTCACACACAGATACACTGCCATATGCACACATACACACACACAGATACACTGCCATATGCACACATACACACACAGGCACACACACACACACACACACAGTCACACACAGATACACTGCCATATGCACACACACACACACACACAGATACACTGCCATATGCACACATACACACACACAGGCACACACAGGCACACACCGGCACACACACACACACAGGCACACACACGCACACACAAACACACACACACACACAGGCACAC